>NC_057803.1:687995836-688005278 GCF_018294505.1 Triticum aestivum | reverse complement strand
CGGAGGGGGCGGCGATGTGGGCGCGCCCAGGCCACGTGGCGTCGTCTGGTAGGTCGGCGGCGGCGGGCGGACAACGTCCGCTCCGAATCGGACGCGTCCGGCGGTGAGGTGGAGCTGATCTAGGGTTAGGGGGAAGAAGACCGGGAATTTAGGAGGGGGTTCTTTATATATGCATAGAGGGAGCTAGGAGAGGCCAAATGAGGTGCAGTTTTCGGCCACGCGATCGTTATCGAACGCTCTAGATGATGGAGAGGGTTTTGGTGGGTTTTGGGCCAAAATGGAAGGGTGTTGGGCTGCAACACACACGAGGCCTTCTCGGTCCCTCGGTTAACCGTTGGAGTATCAAACGAAGTCCAAATGGCACGAAACTTGACAGGTGGTCTACCAGTAGTAAACCAAGTCCGCTTGGCAAGTCTCGGTCCAATCCGAAAATGTTTAACCCCCACACACGAAAAGAAGGTAGAAAGGACCACCGGAGGAGATAGGAGCACCGGAATGCAAAACGGACAACGGACAAAATGCTCGGATGCATGAGACGAACACGTATGCAAATGCAATGCACATGATGACATGATATGAGATGCATGACAACGACAACAACACACGGAGACAAAAACCCGAACCCGAGGAAATAAAATAATTTAGCGCCGGAAACGGCAAGAGTTGGAGTACATATAAGGTAAATTACATCCGGGGTGTTACAACACTCCACCACTACGAAAGGATCTCGTCCCGAGATCTAGGACTGGAAGAACGCCGGGTACTCAGAACGGAGGTGATCCTCGCGTTCCTAGGTGGCTTCACGGTCGGAATGGTGTGACCACTTGACTTTGAGGAATTTGATTGACTTATTATGAGTCTTGCGTTCAGTCTCTTCAAGAATAGCAACGGGGTGCTCACGATAAGAGAGATCTTCTTGGAGATCAATGTCTTCGAAGTTGACGGTGCGGTCAGGAGTCTTGAAGCACTTGCGGAGCTGAGAGACATGGAACACGTCGTGCACATTTGCAAAGTTTGAAGGAAGCTCGAGTTGATAGGCGAGATCGCCTCTCTTGCTGACGATCTTGAAAGGACCCACGTATCTAGGGGCAAGCTTCCCTTTGATACCGAAGCGACGAGTACCTTTCATTGCAGAGACGCGGAGGTAAACATGATCTTCGATCTCGAAAGCCAAATCGCGGTGCTTACTATCATAGTAGCTCTTCTGACGCGATTGCGCTGCTTTGAGGTTATCACGAATGACTTTTCACATTTCCTCTGCCTCTGTGATCAAGTCGTTTCCCAGAAGTTGACGTTCACCGGTTTCTGACCAGTTGAGAGGAGTACGGCACTTCCTGCCATACAGAATTTCGAATGGGGCCTTGCCCGAACTTGCTTGAAAACTGTTGTTGTAGGAGAATTCGGCATATGGAAGATAATCTTCCCACTTCATACCGAAGGAGATCACACAAGCCCTGAGTATATCTTCAAGAATCTGATTGACACGCTCGACTTGACCGCTAGTTTGAGGATGGAAAGTTGTGCTGAAGCGGATGTTGGTGCCCATGGCCTTCTGAAAAGAATCCCAAAACTTTGAGGTAAAGATGCTGCCACGGTCTGAAGAGATCACCTATGGAATACCATGCAGCGAGACAATCCGAGAGGTATACAGCTCCGCCAATTGAGCTGCAGTGATAGACTCTTTGATAGGCAGAAAGTGAGCCACTTTAGTGAGTTTGTCGATGACAACGAATATAGCATCATTGCCACGCTTGGACTTTGGAAACCCAGTCACGAAGTCCATCTCAATGTGGTCAAACTTCCATTCTGGAATGGCAAGTGGTTGGAGGAGACCAGCTGGCCTTTGGTGTTCTGCCTTCACTCTTCTGCAGACATCACATTTGTTCACGAACTTAGCAATCTCGCGCTTCATTCGAGTCCACCAATAAGCCTGCTTGAGGTCCTGATACATCTTCGTACTCCTAGGGTGGATGGAGAGGAGTGAATTGTGAGCCTCATTCATGATAACTTTACAAACGTCACCTTTGGGCACAACAATACGATCCTCGAAGAAGAGAGTATCCTTTTCATCAAGGCGATAGCACTTGTACTTGGGTTGACTCTTGGCAATCCCAATCTTCACCTTCTTGACCATAGCATCAAGAAGTTGAGCCTTGCGAATCTGATCTTCCAAAGTAGGAGAGACTTGAAGGTTGGCGAGGAAACCTTGAGGAACAACTTGCAAATTGAGTTTGCGGAAAGCATCACAAAGCTCGGGTTGATAAGGTTTGAGAATCAGACTGTTGCAGTAAGCCTTCCTGCTCAATGCGTCAGCAATCACATTGGCCTTGCCTGGAGTATACTCGATACTTGGATTATACTCTTGAATCATTTCGACCCAATGAGTCTGCCTGAGGTTGAGATTAGGCTGAGTGAAGATGTACTTGAGACTCTTGTGGTCAGTGAAGATGTCCACTTTTCTTCCCAATAAGAGATGTCTCCAAGTCAAAAGAGCATGCACAAATGCCGCCAACTCGAGGTCATGAGTGGGGTAGTTCTTCTTGTTGGGCTTCAACTGGCGAGAGGTATAATCCACAACTTTCTTCTCTTGCATCAGCACTGCACCAAGACCTTGAAGAGAGGCATCACAGAAGACCTCGAACGGTTTGGATTCATCAGGAGGAGTCAGAACTGGAGCAGTGACCAATTTCTCTTTCAAAGTGTTGAAAGCGATGTCACATTCCGGAGACCAAACATACTTGACGTGCTTCTGGAGAAGGTTTGAAAGAGGCTTCGCGATCTTTGAAAAGTTCTCAAAGTACCTTCGACAGTAGCTTGCAAGACCGAGGAAGCTGCGAAGTTGCTTCACGTTCTGAGGTGGTTCCCAATTCACAATTGCAGACACCTTCTCAGGGTTCACCGCTATGCCCTTGGCAGAGATGATATGCCCAAGATAGAGAACCTCATCGAGCCAAAACTCGCACTTTGAGAACTTGGCGTAGAACTGATGTTCCCTGAGCTTATCGGGCACCAAACGCAAGTGCTTGACATGATCTTCCTTGTTCTTCGAAAAGACCAGAATGTTGTCGAGATAGACCAAAACGAAGTCATTTGTGTAGGCATTGAAGATGAAGTTCATCATGCGAGAGAAAGTCGGAGGAGCGTTGACGAGGCCAAAAGACATGACAGTGTATTCATATGAACCATAGCTTGTTCTGAAAGCCGTCTTGGGAATATCTTGCTCAAGGATTCGAATCTGGTGATAGCCCATACGGAGATCAAGCTTGGAGAATACTTGGGCACCTTTGAGTTGTTCGAATAGCTCATTGATGTTGGGAAGTGGGTACTTGTTCTTGATGGTCTTCTTGTTCAATGGACGGTAGTCAACACAAAGTCGGCCCGTTCCATCCTTCTTCTTCACAAAAAGAACTCCACAACCCCACGGAGAAGAACTAGATCGGATGAGACCCATTCGCTCTTGAATATCGAGTTGCTTCTTCAGCTCCTTCAACTCTTCAGGTCCGAGCTTGTAAGGACGTTTGCAAACCGGTTCCGTGCCAGGCTCAAGATCGATGACGAATTCAATCGGCCGGTGTGGAGGCATTCCTGGAAGCTCTTCTGGGAAGACGTCTTGATATTCGCAAACGACTGGAATTTGAGGGATAGCATCCAGTTCACCCTTCTCGTTAAGAGAAAACAGACGGATGGTATCATCACGAGCGGCAAAGACAATTACATCCTTAGACGAATGAGTCAATTGAATCTGCCTGGCAGCACAGTCAAGCTGAGCCTTGTGCTTAGAAAGCCAATCCATCCCGAGAATAAGATCAATATCCGAGTCACCAAGAACCATAGGAGAAGATAGAAATTTGTAGTCACCCAAAGTGATAGTAACATCCGGAACAATGGAGTTAGCATGCATGCGCCTACCGGGAGAGACAACTGCTATCGGACTAGGCAAAACTTGCAAAGCCAACTCATGCTTAGATGCAAACGGTCTTGAGATGAAACAATGTGATGCACCAGTGTCAAAAAGAACTTTAGCTGGAATATCGTTAACAGGAAGGTTACCCATGATGACATCTGGCGAGTCCTCTGCCTGAGCTGCATTCATCAAATTGACCTTGGTGTGCTTGGGGTTATGCTTGACCACAGCTGTACTTGCCAATCTCACAGGAGGAGGAGGAGGGAGATGCCTCTGATTGAAGCATTTGTTGGCATAGTTACCCTTCTGTTGGCACTTGTTGCACGTGACCTCTGAAAGCGGACGGTGATACGGAGCACTCGATCTTGGAGCATGAGACGAAGTCTTGTTCTGAAAGCCAGGGTTGGGTGGGTGGGAAGATCCACTGCCACCTTTGCTCTTCTGTTGATACGGCTGACGGAACGGAGGAGGAGGAAGCCAATACTTCTGCTGCTTAGCCACTTGACTAGAGGAAGAAGGAGTCGCATCTCTGACTCGCTTCTTGGAAGCATCACACTTCAGTTGAGCAGCCTCTTGCTTCAATGCCATGTTGTAAAACTCATCATACCTCCTATGCTGAAAGAGGACAAGAGCTAGCTGGATTTATTCTCTGAGACCACCCCTGAACTGGTATATCATGCTCTTCTCGTCAGGGACGTCCTGCTTAGCAAAGCGGGCGAGCTTCTAAAACATCTTGTTGTAGTCATAGACAGACATAGAGCCTTGCTTCAGGTTGCGGAATTCCTCACGCTTGCTTTCAACCACGCTCTAAGGAATATGATGAGCTTTGAAGTCTTGAGGGAATTCATCCTAGGTAATCACACGGCCTCCTCTGGAATCTTTGTACTGCTGAAACCATTCTGCAGCTTGGTCTTTGAGTTGAAAGGAAGCGAACTTGACAAAGTCCTCAGGCCTGACCTTACTGCACTCGAAATGCTTGCACAAGTCCACGAGCCAATCGTCAGCATCAGTTGCCTCAACGCAATTGCTGAAGGTCTTTGGCTGGTTAGCAAGGAACTGGTTGAGTGTAGCAAAGTGATTCTGATTGTTGCCTTGGTTGCCTTGGTTCGCTTGGTTGCGCTCTTGAAGAATTTGCATGACCAACTGCGTGTTTGCATTGGTAGCAGCCATCACAGCTTGCCATGCCTCCAGTGGAGGGGGTGGTGGTGGCGGATCAGGATTCGGAGTCGTGCGTGTTGGAGGAGCCATCCTGAAGAGGTTGACATCCATTAGCACATTGATAGACAAAAATTGAAGCTGAATCCAACGGGTAGAAATTGCAACATATAGTCTTCACATCCGAACAAAATGAACGAATGCATTCCAATTGAAATGGTCACATATCCATAAATTGAGAAGCCACTTAGAATTTAGGTAGAGGAATAAAATCAACAAGGTACGGAACAAGAATGAATACTCGGTAAAGATCACCCAATCTCAAACCAAATATTCGTGGAAGAAGAACTAGAGCTACAAGAATTCCCACCTATGAAACTCCCGAACCTTTCCGGTTATGCAATCAGGTGTTGGGGATATAGGGGAAGCATAATATCTCACCCAAATCTAGCAAATCCTACATCCAGCTATATCCATCCTTCAACACATAGCCGAGAAAAACTTCGGAAATCGTCTACCTCAACCTTCGAAAAGCATCCGTTATACAAGTTATGGCAATACTCCCAAACTCCTGCCCCAGTACTGGGTGGCGTCGAGGTTATCTCACCAACAACTTCATAAAAGAGATTTTCGATGTCGACGAACTAAACTCAGGTATTCCAGAATTGCAATGATAAAATTGTGACGACAACACCTCGGAGCTCAACTCCCCGGGACACTGCCACAACCCCTAAATGTCAGGAGGCACCAAGAATATTGTTCTCGTCACAAATCGATCGGAACGATTCCAAGATACCCGTGTGATCCTAAATTTTTTTTTGTGAAATTTGAGAAGATAAATAGTCAAAACTCTATGTCAGGATGCCTTACCAGAGCGATGAAGGGACTGGGGAGTAAAAAGAATTCCTAAACTCTCCGATATATAATTCCTAATGACTCAAAACATTTTTTTTCTAGACTCAATAATGGCAGCTAATTCGATCAAGCAGTGGGGGCTCCTAAGGTCGGGGAAGGCTCTGATTACCAACTTGTAACGCCCTCGATGCGGCTATATCTCCTACGTGTCGAAGCACGACTTAGAGGCATAACCGCATTGAAAGCAATGTCACAAGTAAGGTAATCTTCACAACAACCCATGTAAATAGATAATAAGGGGAAAGGTACATAGTTGGCTTACACTCGCCACGTCACACAAAGTACATAAATATCATTACAGTCATCCAATACACTCATGGTCCGACTACGGTACCAAAATAAAAGATCAACCCCAACTTGCGACACGGTCCCGATCGCCCCAACTGGGCACCACTACTGATCATCGGGGAAAGACACATAGTAACGGCGTGAGTATTCGTCGAACTCCCACTTGAGCTCAAGCGCATCATCTGGAACGGAGTCATCGGGCCCTGCATCTGGTTTGGAAGTAATCTGTGAGCCACGGGGACTCAGCAATCTCGCACCCTCGCAATCAAGACTATTTAAGCTTATAGGTAAGGCAAGGTAATATGTGGAGCTGCAGCAAGCGACTAGCATATATGGTGGCTAACCTGTTTTCAAAAGAGAGCAAGAAGAGATGGAAAAGCATGAACGAAGAACTATAGAACAACCTACGGCAAACATTACTCCAACACCGTGTTCACTTCCCGGACTCCGCCGAGAACAGACCATCACGGCGACACACGCTGTTGATTCATTTTAATTAAGTTAAGGTTCAAGTTATCTACAACCGGACATTAAAAAATTCCCATCTGCCCATAACCGCGGGCACGGCTTTCGAAAGTTCAAATCCCTGCAGGGGAGTCCCAACTTAGCCCATGACAAGCTCTCACGGTCAACGAAGGATATACCTTCTCCCGAGACATTCTGATCAGACTCGGTATCCCGGTTCTACAAGACAACTTCGACAAGGTAAAACAAATCCAGCAACACCGCCCGGATGTGCCGACAAATCCCGAAAGGAGCTACACATATCTCGTTCTCAGGGCACACCGGATTGTCCAAGGTATGGGTAGGCCAGCCCATAGTTGCCCCTAGTGGCCACCGGCAGCTGACAGGTTGGACCAACACTCAAAGGAGCACTGGCCCGGGGGTTTAAATGAAGATGACCCTTGAGTTCGCGGAACCCAAGGGAAAAAGAGGCTAGGTGGCGAAAGGTAAAACCAAAGTTGGGCATTGCTGGAAGAGTTTTATTCAAGGCGAACTGTCAAGGGGTTCCCATTATTACCCAACCGCGTAAGGAACGCAAAATCCGGGAACATAACACCGATATGAAGGAAACTAGGGCGGCAAGAGTGGAACAAAACACTAGGCAAAAGGCCGAGCCTTCCACCCTTTACCAAGTATATAGATGCATTAAAATAACAATATATTATAGTGATATCCCACGTAAAACCAATGTTCCAACAAGGAACGATCTCCAATCTTCCCCTACAACTAGCAACGCTATAAGAGGGGCTGAGCAAAGCGGTAACATAGCCAATCAACGGTTTGCTAGGACATGGTGGGTTAGAGGTTTGACATGGCAATTTGGGAGGCATGATAAGCAAGTGGTAGGTATCATAGCATAGGCATAGCAAAAGAGCGAGCATCTAGCAAGCAAAGATAGAAGTGATTTCGAGGGTATGACCATCTTGCCTGCAAAGTTGTCAGAGTTGACTGGATCCTCGTAAGCAAACTCAACGGGCTCCTCATTAGCGAACTCAGCTCCCGGCTCTACCCAAACAAGACAAACAAGCAAAAGGAACACAATCAACCATGTGCAAATGCTCGAACAACATGATGCAAACATGGTATGCTATGCGGGATGCGATATGTGATGCATATGCAAGATTTGACAAGGAATGATTTAACCTGGCATTCCAAGAGTCCCACTGGAAAGGTGAGGTGATTTCCGTTGAAATCGATATAAAGACCACCGGAATCGGATGCACGGTTTGGAAATGGTAAGCAAAACAAATATGGCACCCGTCTGCGATAAACAGCAAGTAGCCATCTAAATGCATTAAGATAATTATGTTACAGCACTCAAACATGGCAACAAAATACATGGCAGGGATCACTCATAGTGCTTGACAAAAGATGAACACTGAGCTACGGCCAATTCATCCATTAACAGGTTCAAACAAGCATGGAAAAAATGCAAATGATAAACAGGTTTCAGACTTAGTAAAATTGACACAAGTCTGGAATTTCAGATCAGGTAGCACACTTTGGAGCGAGAAAACTATATGCTACAGGAACTTAAGATGGCAAAGCAAGGCAGGACATGAAGCTAGTCAAAGAGCTTTACAAAAGTCCCTTGGTGACCTTGAGCGACAAGGGATCATAAAATACAATTGCAAGCATGTGAACATGGAAAAAACATAAACATGTTACAAACTTGAGAAAAACTGGAACATGCAAATCTGTTAACGAGTAGGCATGTTCACGAGCTCGACGCACTCACTACAGAGCATGGCATGACAAACCAAGCATACACCCATCAATAATACACATAATAGAAGCTAGACATGGCAAGAACAACAACATATCATGCACGGATCAACAACAACATCCTCGGCAAAATCGCTAACAAGTAGATAATCTGCCAGGATTCACGAAATAGCAAAAGTAGAGCTCGAATGACTCAAGCTAGGGTGCTCCATAATTGCAAACAAAGACATGGATGGATAGAGCACCACAATATAAACAAATCATCCTTACTGATCATCCTCAAAAGAGGCACGGATCACTAGGAAACAACATGAACATATGGCATATTGATAAAACAGATCAAGGGCTTAGAGAAATTCCAAGTCCTTGAAATCAGCATTAACGAATGCACGACTTTGCAAGCTTGTTCTAGTCACCACACATATCACAAAAATACATGGATAGCACCTCTGTAAAGATGGCAAAGCATATAACAAAACTAATGTAGAGCTCAGGAGCATATCATGCACACATTAATCATGGCAAAAATGACAAATAGCTATTTGGTGCAGCAGATCTGACAATTAACTCAAATAGCTCTCTTCCAACAGCATTTCGGGAATCAAGATGAGCTCAAATGAAAATGATGCAATGAGATGAAATGATTTTCTCTCTAAGGTGAACATTTTGATATGCTACACGCCCAAAACGGAGCTACGGTTGCAGAGTTACGATGCGATGAACATGGCATAAAAATACTACAGAAAAATGACTTAGAAATATCTCGGGGTCAACCTAGGGTTTGACCCGATCCAGATCTGGCGCGCACGGAAGCCGAGGATTGCCGGAGAAGGAGGTTCGCCGGAGTTCCCACGCGGTGGCCGGAGCTAGGGCTTGTCGGAGATCTCGGGGAGGAGGTCGGGTCGCCGGATCCGGGGACCGGCGAGGTCCGGGCGGCGCGGGCGCGGCGGG
>NC_057803.1:687984624-687995403 GCF_018294505.1 Triticum aestivum | reverse complement strand
CGAGCCTGGCGGGCCGGTGGCGGAGGGGGCGGCGATGTGGGTGCGCCCGGGACACATGGCGTCTTCTGGAAGGTCGGCGACGGCGGGCAGACAACGTCCGGTCCGAATTGGACGCGTTCGGCGGCGAGGTGGAGCTGATCTAGGGTTAGGGGGGAAGAAGACCCATGAATTTAGGAGGGGGTTCTTTATATATGCATAGAGGGAGCTAGGAGAGTCCAAATGAGGTGCCGTTTTCGGCCACGCGATCGTGATCGAACGCTCTAGATGATGTAGAGGGTTTTGGTGGGTTTTGGGCCAAAATGGAAGGGTGTTGGGCTGCAACACACACGAGGCCTTCTCGGTCCCTCGGTTAACCGTTGGAGTATCAAACGAAGTCCAAATGGCACGAAACTTGACAGGTGGTCTACCGGTAGTAAACCAAAGCCGCTTGGAAAGTCTTGGTCCAATCCGGAAATGTTTAACCCCCACACACGAAAAGAAGGTAGAAAGGACCATCGGAGGAGATAGGAGCGCCAGAATGCAAAACGGACAACGGACAAAATGCTCGGATGCATGAGAGAACACGTATGCAAATGCAATGCACATGATGACATGATATGAGATGCATGACAATGACAACAACACACGGAGACAAAAACCCAAACCCGAGGAAATAAAATAACTTAGCACCGGAAACGGCAAGAGTTGGAGTACATATAAGGTAAATTACATCCGGGGTGTTACAATCTTTATCGGTCAAACCGCATAACAACATACATTGTTCCCTTTGTCATCGGTATGTTACTTGCCCGAGATTCGATCGTCGGTATCTCAATACCTAGTTCAATCTCGTTACCGGCAAGTCTCTTTACTCGTTCCGTAATGCAACATCCCGCAACTAACTCATTAGTCACATTGCTCGCAAGGCTTATAGTGATGTGCATTACCGAGAGGGCCCAGAGATACCTCGCCGACAATCGGAGTGACAAATCCTAATCTCGATCTATGCCAAATCAACAAGTACCATTGGAGACACCTGTAGAGCACCTTTATAATCATACAGTTACGTTGTGACATTTGGTATCACACAAGGTGTTCCTCCAGTAACCGGGAGTTGCATAATCTCATAGTCATAGGAACATGTATAAGTCATGAAGAAAGCAATAGCAGTAAACTAAATGATCATGTGCTAAGCTAACGGAATGGGTCATGTCAATCACATCATTCTCCTAATGATGTGATCCCGTTTATCAAATGACAACTCATGTCTATGGTTAGGAAACATAACCATCTTTGATCAATGAGCTAGTCAAGTAGAGGCATACTAGTGACACTATGTTTGTCTATGTATTCACACATGTATTATGTTTCTGGTTAATACAATTCTAGCATGAATAATAAACATTTATCATGAAATAAGGAAATAAATAATAACTTTATTATTGCCTCTAGGGCATATTTCCTTCAAAGTCATCAAAGAGCTACACAAAATGAAGACATCAAGCTCATGTTGGTGAATGGGTATCCGGCTCCGACTCTGACGATCACTTCGAGAGAAGTTATCACTCTGACTCCGAATATACTCAAGATGAAGGTGTTGCTGGTCTAGCACTTGTGTCAACCAATTCCTACGACATATTTGAGTCACCAAATGAAAGAATTGGAAGATGCTTCATGGCTAAAGGCCCAAAGGTATCACACCCCGAGTATGTTGATTTCAATAGTGATGAAGATGACTTGCTAGGTGATGATGATTTACCTGTTGACAACTCTAGTTATGAAAACTATGATGAACTTGCAATTAATCATGCTAATCAAGATAAAATGAATGACAATGATAAGAAGGAGATTGAGCGTCTAAGTAAAGAACTAAACACTCTTAAGTTAGCTCATGAAACTACCTTGGAAGATCATCGAGAACTTTTAAAGACTCGTGAGAAGTAAGCTCAACCTTGAGCAAGAGCATGGGTTCTTAAAAGCAATCAATGATGATCTTCGCAAGAAAAGTTCTTCTTACATTGCCAAGCGTTTACTCTTGTCTACTTACATGCCACAAGTTAAATCTAGCAACAAGAACAAGAAAGATTCTTCCTCTAGTAGTAACAACAATCATGCTAAATCCAATGTTGTTGCTTCTAGTAGTTCACTTGATTCCACTAATGATTCTCTTAGCCAAGTTACACTTGAGCAAGAAAATAGCTTATTGAAGGGAATTGTAGAGAAAGGTGTTTACAAGAGTCTTGCCGGAAGTAAGCAATTTGAGGAAATTGTACACAAGCAAGGAAGACACCGGAAGAATCAAGGTGTTGGTTTTGAACGAAAGTTCAATGCCAATGGAGTTGAGTGGGAAGAAGATCAATACCCCAAGACGAAGTTTATTCCTCAACAAGAGAAGTATGATCCTACTTCTTTCCAAGGAACACAAGCTCAAGATGATCTTCCACCACAAGACCACAGGCTAAAAGGCAAGGACAAGCTTCAAGAGGAGATTGATGCATTTGAAGAAGCACCTAAGGCCTTGGTCAAGTGGGTTCCCAAGACTACATCAAGTTCCACTTCATCAAGTATGACTACAACTCCAAGGTTTCCCATCAAGATGTTGTGGATCCCTAAGAAGAAGAACTAGAGAGTTCTTGAGGGTGACTCCGCCAACATACTTCACTCTTATCATCTTGGCAAGGACAAGTGCAAACAACTTCCATATCTTGCACTAGTTCAAGGAGTCACAAACCCTCTTATTGGTAAGACAAGGGACAAGGTAACCTAATGCATTCATGGACATCATCTCATGTGAATATAACTCTATGTCTATGGATATCCTTGTTTGTTCCTTTTGGGACTAACCCGTGTAGGTATTGAAAGTGCAACTCACTCCAAAAAGATTGCTCCGAATGATCTACATCAACATTGGGCATCTACATCTTCAACACCTACATGAAGCCATCATCGACAAAACCCAAGGTTAGTTATTCATCCCTCTTAGGGGGGATATCACATCCAGGGGGAGCTTTACTCTAATCAATTGAGCTAAAGCAACTCTAATGATGTGAGCACAACAATGCTTTATGTAAAAGTGGCAACCCCACTCGTGCTTAAACGATGAGTATGACCTATGATCAAATGTTCTCATTTGACTCCTAAGTCAATATACTCATATATAGATGACCTAGTCATCGCCAAATTGCTTGATAGATGCTAGAGTGATTGTGCATGATTTGTCACATATTTCATTTGTCATTTTATTGTGTGAGCATGTTGGATGCATATTTTACTCATTCGAGGACATCCATTTGTTGCTTTGATTGTTTGGCCTTTTCTCTTTCCCCAAATGGATGGACAAGAATGCCTAAGTACTCCCTCTAGCTATCTATGCTTTTCTCGTCTCAAACTCTATTCATGCTACATCACAAAGTTTGATCAAGTCAGATTCGAACCACTCTGTGTGAGGAGCACTTGGAGTCCCCGGTTCGTCATAGACTTAAACGTCCAAAACCTCTTTGTGCATTTTGGTATGACCGATTCATCCATTTCGGTCACACCGAGATCACTAAGTTGATCTAGGTTTTCAATCTCGGTGCAACCGATTTGAACTTTTCGGTCACACCGAGTTGCAGTAACCGCTTGTGATTTTGCATCTCAGTGCCACCGAGTTGTTCCACTCGGTCACACCGACAAGGTCGGGATATATAAACCCACAGGTGAGATTTTGGAAATTTCTTCGAAACCTCTCAGCCCGCGCGTATCCTACTCTGCCGCCTCGGGTCTCCGGATCGTCTTCTCGCTGCCAGCGACCTCCCGCCGCTGGTTTCCATCACCGTCAACGGAATTCTGCCCCTTCGTTGCCGCCATAGCGAACTCCACCGAACTAGGGTACGAGTTCGATCCTTTGTGCTATTCTTTTAACTCCGGTTCATAGCACATTGCTTTTCCATGATCATGACCACGTATGCAATCAATCCATCCGCTGAAAACTTCCTTTAGATTAGATTGGATTTGAAAATTTAGGGTTAGGTCTCCGCCGGACTCATCTCGGACCGACCGAATTGTAGAAATCGGTCTCACCGATTTGCCTTAGGCCATAGCACATGCATTTTCGGTCTGACCGAAAATTGCAAATCGGTGTGACCGAGTTTGATTCTTTGTGAAACCCTAGCAGTCTCGGTGCCACCGAACTATGACTCGGTCTGACCGAGTTCACTAGTTTAGGTTCCAAAAGCTGCTTCGATATCACCGAGTTTACAAATCGGTAGCTCCGAAATGCTTTCTGTGAAGAACTAAAACTAAGTTTTTAAGTCGTCTATTTTGCAAAACTCTGCACTTTGTGATGCTCATCCACTCTACCTTATCTACATCTATTCATAGGGTCTACTATCAGTAAGTTTGCAGAGATGGCTGACCAGAGTGACAGCTAGAACAGGTCTGAGGAACAAGTGCAATTAAGTGAGGGCACTAGTCCCTCCAGCACTTCTGATGAGGGCAGCAGGAGCACACCAAGTAACTTGGCCAAAGCAGCCACCAGGTCAAGGAAGAAGAAAACCTTAGATTCTGAAGATGACGACCATGTGGCTATTGAGGAGGAAGTCAGCTCCAAGAAGAAGGTGCTGAAAAAGGAATATGGCACAGTTGCATCAACTAAGCCTGGCCTGCACAAGAAGGCCCCTGCCAAGAGGGTGCCAACCTTAAAGGTTAGAGCCTCAACTGCTGAAACCCCCAAGCCAACTGAAGAGGCTTTTGGAGAAGGAAAGAAGAGAAAGGAGAGGGTCAAGAAGACCACTGCCAGATTGCTTGGTAGATCCTCCATTATGAGAGATCCAGAAGAAGAGGAAGAGGAAGAGGATGCTGCACCAGCTCCCAAAGCTCAAAAGCTTATGGGAGATGCTATCAAATCAGGGGCTGCTCCATCAAAGCCCAAGTCTGCTCCCAAAGCTCAAGCTCAGAAACCCCCTAAGCCTAAGAGAAACACCAGGAGTATACCTGCTGAGGAAAAGAACAAGGACCCAGTGTCTGAAGCTGAAGAAGAGGAAGATGATTCACTTGTTTTGAGAAAGTTGAAACCCAAAATTCCTGACCATAATGATGTTCATCCAGTCGTTGAGGACATGCACATCAGAAAGGATGCTGGACTGAGATTGTGGAGACAGTCTGATCCCTATGTTGTTAGGAGGAGGACTGCAGTTGACTATAGGTTTCATACAAAGGAACAACAAGACTTCTATGAGACAATTTTGCTTGACAAGAATCCCATTGTATGTGACATGAAATGGGTGGATTGAGAATACATCTAGGAGAATGAAGATCACTTCCCAGGAGTATATGACAGCTTCAAGGCATGTGGAGTAGATGAATTTGTTGGACAGAAGCTCACCAAATGCAATGGTGAGCTGATCATGCAGTTTTACTCCACTGCCCACTTCTATCCAGATGGAAGGATAGTATGGATGTCTGAGGGTACCAGATACCAGATACCATTCCACAGTTGAGGAGTGGGCCAAGCTAATCAATGCCCCCGAAGAACATGAAGATGACTTGGATGTGTATGCCACCAAGAAGAAAGACCACAACTCCATGGCTAACATGTACAAAGAGATCCCTGATAAAGCTTTGGAGACACACAAGCTTGGATCTGTACATTTCTTGTTGTCTGGTCTGCCTACCATCAACTAGATCTTAAGGCACACTCTGCTACCCAAGTCAGGATATCAGAAGATGATCAAAGGACACTCCATCAACATGCTGCAAATCTTTGATGTCCCTCAGAAGTTCAAGGTTATGAGCTTGATTGTAGAGATAATCAAGAGGACAGCTGCTGATCAAAAGAGAAGCTATGGGTATGCTCCACACATTCAAGAGCTCATCAACTTCAAGATGGGCACAGGAACTTATTTGCTGGACAAGAAGCATCTATCCTTACAGCCTGAATTTGAAGACAACACAGTAGTGATGAATGAGGAGGAACCATCATCAGCTCAAGTCCAGGAGAAGAGAGCCAAGGCAAAGGCTGAGAAAGCTGCCAAGATGCCAAGTGTTGAAGAAGAATCTCAAGTTTTCCTGAAGAGCAAGCAAGATCAATTAGGCTATCTGATTCAAGCTACACTGAGGATTTAGAAGGGCTTGGCCACCCTGACTCGGAATCAGGAGAGCCTGGAGAGGATTGTTGAGACAAAATTCTATGATCTTGATCTGAAGGTAACTGAGATACAGACTGCAGTTGAGCAGCTTCAGGAGGAAGCAGAAGAGAGGAGAGGAAAGGCAACTACTTATGCTTTTCAGCGTGTGCCACGAGGTCCGAGGTCTGCTGTAGTGCCAGTTTCAGATGCTAGAGCTACAGTGTCAGCACCAGCAGCTACAGCTCCAGTGCCACCTCCAACACCCACTCCACCAGCTCCAACTACATCGACTGATGCCTTCGTCCTTGGAGTTCTCTCTACACCACCTCCCGAAGACCAAGCCTGAGAGACGCATAGCACTATGCATTTTCAAACTTTTTGGTAACTTGTTGCCAAAGGGGGAGGAATATGTATAGATCATAGGCTTCGAGAGAGAGTGTCTTGCTTTTGGTTGAACTTTTTATTGTGTGAGATACTTTATGTCCTTGTGCGATACTTATTTGATCATGTGGTTGATCATTTGCTACCTTAATGCTTGTTGGATGATACTATCTTTTATATCTCATATATGATCATTCATTTGCTTGGTGATGAGTGCATGCTTTTAATTTCTATCATTTTGAGCGCTCCACCAAGATGTATGTGACATGGAAGAGTAACCCATGAACCTAATCGATTGTGCATTTGCATTCAAAAGCAAATCTTAAATAATTCACAAATTTAGGGGGGGGGCTCTTGCTTATCACATACTTCTCAAAGCAACGATGTTTTTCAATCTTATGATCATTTGTCGAAGCTTTGATCTATATGTTGTCATCAATTGCCAAAAAGGGGGAGATTGAAAGTGAAACTATCCCTGTGTGGTTTTGGTAATTCCTAACAACATATAGCTCATTGAGCTAATGCTATTTTAAGATAAATATTTCAGGAAAGCTCAATGATTGGCATGGCATGGATTAGAAAGTGGACCCCTCAAAATGCTAAGGACAGAAGATTGGCTCAAGATCAAAGCACAAGACTCTACATTTTACTTTTAGTGATCCAAGATCACATTGAGTCCATAGGAAAAGCCAATACTATTAAAAGGGGTGAGGTGTTGCTTAATGAGTTACTTGCTCAAAATTCTTAGTGATATGCTCCAAAAACCCTCAACTACTTTCTCATATCCACATATGTCCCAAGTCAAAAGTCAAACTCGGCCCCACCGAAATCTTCTATCGGGCGCCACCGAGTTCACTTGACATAGCCACTGCCAGAAACCCTAGTCACTTCGGTCTCACCGATAGGGATCTCGGTCTCACCGAGATGGGATTGCAAACTCTTTGTTTCCCTTCGTAACGTTCCGGTCCAACCGAGGTGAGCGATCGGTCCCACCGAGATTGCAATACAAACTCTATGTTTCCCCTTCGTAACGTTTCGGTCTAACCAAGATGAGCGAATCGGTCCCACCGAGTTTGCCTGACCAACTCTCTGTTTGTCTATTACCAAAGTCGGTCCCACCGAGTTTGTGTAATCGGTCTCACCAAGATTACGTTATGCCCTAGACCTAATGGAATCGGTCCCGCCGAGTTGACATGTCGGTCCCACCGAAAATCCTAACGTTCACATTTTGAACTAAATCGGTATGAGGGAGTTTTATAATTCGGTCCCACCGAGTTTGGTGATTTGTGTGTAACGGTTAAATTTTGTGTGGAGGATATATATACCCCCTCCACCCACTCTTCATTTGTGGAGAGAGACATCAGAATATGTCTACACTTCCAACATACATTTTCTGAGAGAGAACCACCTACACATGTATTGAGGTCAGGATATTCCATTCCAACCATATAAATCTTGATCTCTAACCTTCCCCAAGTTGCTTTCCACTCAAATCATCTTTCTACCAAATCCAATCCTATGAGAGAGAGTTGAGTGTTGGAGAGACTATCATTTGAAGCACAAGAGCAAGGAGTTCATCATCAACACACCATCTATTACCTTTTGGAGAGTGGTGTCTCCTAGATGGGTTAGGTGTCACTTGGGAGCCTCCGTCAAGATTGTGAAGTTGAACCAAAGAGTTTGTACGGGCAAGGAGATCGCCTACTTCGTGAAGATCTACCCTAGTGAGGCAAGTCCTTCGTGGGCGATGGCCATGGTGGGATAGACAAGGTTGCTTCTTCGTGGACCCTTCGTGGGTGGAGCCCTCCGTGGACTCGCGCAACCGTTACCCTTCGTGGGTTGAAGTCTCCATCAACGTGGATGTACGATAGCACCACCTATTGGAACCACGCCAAAAATCTCCGTGTCTACATTGCGTTTGCTTCCTCCAAACTCCTCCATTTACCTTCATATGCAATTGTTTTACATTCCGCTGCTATACTCTTAGAATTGCATGTGTAGGTTGATTATTTGAATTGTGCTAAATTGCTAAAATCTGCCAAGACTTAAAATTGGGAAAAGGCTAAAAAAAATTTTGGTCAAGTAGTCTAATCATCCCCCCCCCTCTAGACATACTTTCGATCCTACACCTACATCCCCTTAAACCGGCTCACTAGAGCCAGGCTCAATTGATAATGTAACCAAACACGCCTTGTATGGCCCAGGCCAAGCTAGCCTTCTTGTTTCCCATTATAACTCATAGAATAGGGAAGAAACGAGGAGTGTTTGTGTTTTGACTGCAGCGAGACAAACGTAAAGCTCTAAAATCACTAATAAGGAGTACTCTTTGCACAGGTCACTACGATCTCCTCATGTTACGACAAGTGGCGTGCGCTACTTGTCACAACTGGAAGTTTTTCCTTTTTTTCATAGATCGATGTATTCAAAACGTTTATCTCTTAAACCGTGCATCTAAATCTTGAATCGTTTTCACCGTTGGATTCCTCATGTAAAGATCTTCAAAATTAGATCCCATGTTGATAGGTTTTGATGAATTTTTTCTCACGAAAAAACCGAACCGAAAGCACGTCTTTTTTCCTTTCCAGAAGAGGCAGATTCGTGCCTCTCGCGGAAGCAAATCCGTACCTCCATGAGAAGTATACCCGTGTCTCTCACGGAATGAAAACTAAATAAAACACGTTTTTTTTTGTTTCCGAGAGGCACGGCCGTGCCTCTCACAGAAGAAAAAAAGAAAAAAAACATGTTTTTATTCGTTTCCGAGGGTGCCTCACGTGCAGGCAAAAGGAAAAAAAACGTTTTCGAGAGGCGTGGCCATGCCTCTCACGGAAGCAAATATGTACCTCTCGCGGAAGCAAAACCGTGCCTCTCGTGCAAGAAAAAAACACTTTTTCCTGTTTTCTGAGGGGCAGCCGTGCCTCTCGGGGGAAGTAGAAAAACGTGTTTCTTCGCACATAAAAATTGAATTTTATTTTATTGTCCAACAACTAAGAAAGACCGATGAAAAATCGAAAAGCTGAAAAATCTAGAAAACCATCTAAAAAGCCAAAAACACGTGCAGAAAAAAAAATCCGGATGAAGTGCCCAGAGCATGACACGTGGCAGCGGCTGAGAGCACGTGGCACGCTCTCAGGCTACCCCAAGTGACCCTTGGGGAGGCTTCCAAAAGAGCCCTCCTTCATTAGTTGCTCCCCGTAAAGCTCACCTCAAGCAGCCTCAGTTGTGGGCCGGCCTACTGGCGGTCGTTCTGTTTGGGCTTTTTCTTTCATCCGTACGTTTCTTCGTATATGTTAGTTTTCTCTTTTATTACTGTTTATATATGTCAAAATGTTCTAAATACATATATTATATAAATGATTTTACTTTTTAAAAAGCACTCATCGTCCATTTAAAACATGTTTATGTAGTGTAAAAAAATTGATCGTACAACAACTTAATAATTGGATCATCTGTTGAACAACTGTACGAACAACAACTTAATAATTGGCTTGCTCAACATCCAGCTGTTCCAGGCAATGGCAATGCTTGTGGTAACCAAAGGTGTTGGCATTCATGATGTTGATGGCATGCGCCCCCTGCACCACCTGCTCCTCCGGCTCTTGTTAACTATCAAGTGTGGCTTGGGGCAGAAGGCCTTTAGGTTTACTTTGGTGTGCCTCCGTCAGATAATATGGTTGATAGCCCCACAATGGCGAGGAATGACTCTATAACTGACATTGCAAGCTCTAGCTCAAGTGACATTGCATTTGGAATGGCGCCACATGTTTGTAGGATCAGCGGAACATTTGGAGTGGCGCCGCTGAAGGCACAACCGTTCAGTGCTTCCAAAGCTCCCATGCCACTTGTCATAATCAACGAGTTTCCCTTTCGCAAATCTTTAGGAACGCCCTTGAGGACATGGCACCAGCAGCTTGAAAAACAGACTCCCGATAATTTTTTGAGTTTTGCTAGCAAGATGTTTAATCTGTTTTGGTTTTAGTTTAGCTAGTACTCCCTCCGTCCCATAATATAAGAGTGTTTTTTACACTACTGTGGTGTAAAAAATGCTCTTATATTATGGGACGGAGGGAGTAGTAGATATTGAGACAATTTTCTTAGAGGATAGTATGGTCAAAATGACAATGAACTAAAAATGTCAACCCATTTAAAAGTTAAAGGAGGATTACTCCGGCCTCTGGGATTATGATCTCTGATTTGGATTTGTGGTCTCATAGACTGTGTATGGCTATTGACAAGGAACACGATTTCTCACGACGTGCGTTCCTCTCCTCACGCGCCTGCGTGCCTATGTAATTTTGCTACAACTATAATCGAC